>NW_027207501.1:290000-300000 GCF_963455315.2 Globicephala melas | reverse complement strand
CCTAACCCTAACCCTAGCCCGAACACTAACCCTAACCCTTCCCCGAAGCCTGACCCTCAGCCGTCCCCTAATCCTAACCCGTACGCTGACACTAACCCGCGCCCTCACACGTACGCTCCCCCTAGAGCGTTGTCGTACCCTCACCTGGACCCTAAACCGTCCCCGTCCCCTAACCCTAACCCTAGCCCGAAGCCTAACCCTAACCCTTCCCCGAAGCCTGACCCTCAGCCGTCCCCTAATCCTAACCCGTACGCTGACACTAACCCGCGCCCTCACACGTACGCTCCCCCTAGAGCGTTGTCGTACCCTCACCTGGACCCTAAACCGTCCCCGTCCCCTAACCCTAACCCTAGCCCGAACCCTAACCCTAACCCTTCCCCGAAGCCTGACCCTCACCCGTCCCCTAATCCTAACCCGTACGCTGACACTAACCCGCGCCCTCACACGTACGCTCCCCCTAGAGCGTTGTCGTACCCTCACCTGGACCCTAAACCGTCCCCGTCCCCTAACCCTAACCCTAGCCCGAACCCTAACCCTAACCCTTCCCCGAAGCCTGACCCTCAGCCGTCCCCTAATCCTAAACCGTACGCTGACACTAACCCGCGCCCTCACACGTATGCTCCCCCTAGAGCGTTGCCGTACCCTCACCTGGACCCTAAACCGTCCCCGTCCCCTAACCCTAACCCTAGCCCGAAGCCTAACCCTAACCCTTCCCCGAAGCCTGACCCTCAGCCGTCCCCTAATCCTAACCCGTACGCTGACACTAACCCGCGCCCTCACACGTACGCTCCCCCTAGAGCGTTGTCGTACCCTCACCTGGACGCTAAACCGTCCCCGTCCCCTAACCCTAACCCTAGCCCGAACCCTAACCCTAACCCTTCCCCGAAGCCTGACCCTCAGCCGTCCCCTAATCCTAACCCGTACGCTGACACTAACCCGCGCCCTCACACGTACGCTCCCCCTAGAGCGTTGTCGTACCCTCACCTGGACCCTAAACCGTCCCCGTCCCCTAACCCTAACCCTAGCCCGAACCCTAACCCTAACCCTTCCCCGAAGCCTGACCCTCAGCCGTCCCCTAATCCTAACCCGTACGCTGACACTAACCCGCGCCCTCACACGTACGCTCCCCCTAGAGCGTTGTCGTACCCTCACCTGGACCCTAAACCGTCCCCGTCCCCTAACCCTAACCCTAGCCCGAAGCCTAACCCTAACCCTTCCCCGAAGCCTGACCCTCAGCCGTCCCCTAATCCTAACCCGTACGCTGACACTAACCCGCGCCCTCACACGTACGCTCCCCCTAGAGCGTTGTCGTACCCTCACCTGGACCCTAAACCGTCCCCGTCCCCTAACCCTAACCCTAGCCCGAAGCCTAACCCTAACCCTTCCCCGAAGCCTGACCCTCAGCCGTCCCCTAATCCTAACACGTACGCTGACACTAACCCGCGCCCTCACACGTACGCTCCCCCTAGAGCGTTGTCGTACCCTCACCTGGACCCTAAACCGTCCCCGTCCCCTAACCCTAACCCTAGCCCGAACCCTAACCCTAACCCTTCCCCGAAGCCTGACCCTCAGCCGTCCCCTAATCCTAACCCGTACGCTGACACTAACCCGCGCCCTCACACGTACGCTCCCCCTAGAGCGTTGTCGTACCCTCACCTGGACCCTAAACCGTCCCCGTCCCCTAACGCTAACCCTAGCCCGAACCCTAACCCTAACCCTTCCCCGAAGCCTGACCCTCAGCCGTCCCCTAATCCTAACCCGTACGCTGACACTAACCCACGCCCTCACACGTACGCTCCCCCTAGAGCGTTGTCGTACCCTCACCTGGACCCTAAACCGTCCCCGTCCCCTAACCCTAACCCTAGCCGGAACCCTAACCCTAACCCTTCCCCGAAGCCTGACCCTCAGCCGTCCCCTAATCCTAACCCGTACGCTGACACTAACCCGCGCCCTCACACGTACGCTCCCCCTAGAGCGTTGTCGTACCCTCACCTGGACCCTAAACCGTCCCCGTCCCCTAACCCTAACCCTAGCCCGAAGCCTAACCCTAACCCTTCCCCGAAGCCTGACCCTCAGCCGTCCCCTAATCCTAACACGTACGCTGACACTAACCCGCGCCCTCACACGTACGCTCCCCCTAGAGCGTTGTCGTACCCTCACCTGGACCCTAAACCGTCCCCGTCCCCTAACCCTAACCCTAGCCCGAACCCTAACCCTAACCCTTCCCCGAAGCCTGACCCTCAGCCGTCCCCTAATCCTAACCCGTACGCTGACACTAACACACGCCCTCACACGTACGCTCCCCCTAGAGCGTTGTCGTACCCTCACCTGGACCCTAAACCGTCCCCGTCCCCTAACCCAAACCCTAGCCCGAAGCCTAACCCTAACCCTTCCCCGAAGCCTGACCCTCAGCCGTCCCCTAATCCTAACCCGTACGCTGACACTAACCCGCGCCCTCACACGTACGCTCCCCCTAGAGCGTTGTCGTACCCTCACCTGGACCCTAAACCGTCCCCGTCCCCTAACCCTAACCCTAGCCCGAAGCCTAACCCTAACCCTTCCCCGAAGCCTGACCCTCAGCCGTCCCCTAATCCTAACCCGTACGCTGACACTAACCCGCGCCCTCACACGTACGCTCCCCCTAGAGCGTTGTCGTACCCTCACCTGGACCCTAAACCGTCCCCGTCCCCTAACCCTAACCCTAGCCCGAACCCTAACCCTAACCCTTCCCCGAAGCCTGACCCTCAGCCGTCCCCTAATCCTAACCCGTCCGCTGACACTAACCCGCGCCCTCACACGTACGCTCCCCCTAGAGCGTTGTCGTACCCTCACCTGGACCCTAAACCGTCCCCGTCCCCTAACCCTAACCCTAGCCCGAACCCTAACCCTAACCCTTCCCCGAAGCCTGACCCTCAGCCGTCCCCTAATCCTAACCCGTACGCTGACACTAACCCGCGCCCTCACACGTACGCTCCCCCTAGAGCGTTGTCGTACCCTCACCTGGACCCTAAACCGTCCCCGTCCCCTAACCCTAACCCTAGCCCGAACCCTAACCCTAACACTTCCCCGAAGCCTGACCCTCACCCGTCCCCTAATCCTAACCCGTACGCTGACACTAACCCGCGCCCTCACACGTACGCTCCCCCTAGAGCGTTGTCGTACCCTCACCTGGACCCTGAACCGTCCCCGTCCCCTAACCCTAACCCTAGCCCGAACCCTAACCCTAACACTTCCCCGAAGCCTGACCCTCACCCGTCCCCTAATCCTAACCCGTACGCTGACACTAACCCACGGCCTCACACGTACGCTCCCCCTAGAGCGTTGTCGTACCCTCACCTGGACCCTAAACCGTCCCCGTCCCCTAACCCTAACCCTAGCCCGAACCCTAACCCTAACCCTTCCCCGAAGCATGACCCTCAGCCGTCCCCTAATCCTAACCCGTACGCTGACACTAACCCGCGCCCTCACACGTACGCTCCCCCTAGAGCGTTGTCGTACCCTCACCTGGACCCTAAACCGTCCCCGTCCCCTAACCCTAACCCTAGCCCGAAGCCTAACCCTAACCCTTCCCCGAAGCCTGACCCTCAGCCGTCCCCTAATCCTAACCCGTACGCTGACACTAACCCGCGCCCTCACACGTACGCTCCCCCTAGAGCGTTGTCGTACCCTCACCTGGACCCTAAACCGTCCCCGTCCCCTAACCCTAACCCTAGCCCGAAGCCTAACCCTAACCCTTCCCCGAAGCCTGACCCTCAGCCGTCCCCTAATCCTAACCCGTACGCTGACACTAACCCGCGCCCTCACACGTACGCTCCCCCTAGAGCGTTGTCGTACCCTCACCTGGACCCTAAACCGTCCCCGTCCCCTAACCCTAACCCTAGCCCGAAGCCTAACCCTAACCCTTCCCCGAAGCCTGACCCTCAGCCGTCCCCTAATCCTAACCCGTACGCTGACACTAACCCGCGCCCTCACACGTACGCTCCCCCTAGAGCGTTGTCGTACCCTCACCTGCACCCTAAACCGTCCCCGTCCCCTAACCCTAACCCTAGCCCGAACCCTAACCCTAACACTTCCCCGAAGCCTGACCCTCAGCCGTCCCCGAATCCTAACCCGTACGCTGACACTAACCCGCGCCCTCACACGTACGCTCCCCCTAGAGCGTTGTCGTACCCTCACCTGGACCCTAAACCGTCCCCGTCCCCTAACCCTAACCCTAGCCCGAACCCTAACCCTAACCCTTCCCCGAAGCCTGACCCACAGCCGTCCCCTAATCCTAACCCGTACGCTGACACTAACCCGCGCCCTCACACGTACGCTCCCCCTAGAGCGTTGTCGTACCCTCACCTGGACCCTAAACCGTCCCCGTCCCCTAACCCTAACCCTAGCCCGAAGCCTAACCCTAACCCTTCCCCGAAGCCTGACCCTCAGCCGTCCCCTAATCCTAACCCGTACGCTGACACTAACCCACGCCCTCACACGTACGCTCCCCCTAGAGCGTTGTCGTACCCTCACCTGGACCCTAAACCGTCCCCGTCCCCTAACCCTAACCCTAGCCCGAAGCCTAACCCTAACCCTTCCCCGAAGCCTGACCCTCAGCCGTCCCCTAATCCTAACCCGTACGCTGACACTAACCCGCGCCCTCACACGTACGCTCCCCCTAGAGCGTTGTCGTACCCTCACCTGGACCCTAAACCGTCCCCGTCCCCTAACCCTAACCCTAGCCCGAACCCTAACCCTAACCCTTCCCCGAAGCCTGACCCTCAGCCGTCCCCTAATCCTAACCCGTACGCTGACACTAACCCGCGCCCTCACACGTACGCTCCCCCTAGAGCGTTGTCGTACCCTCACCTGGACCCTAAACCGTCCCCGTCCCCTAACCCTAACCCTAGCCCGAACCCTAACCCTAACCCTTCCCCGAAGCCTGACCCTCAGCCGTCCCCTAATCCTAACCCGTACGCTGACACTAACCCGCGCCCTCACACGTACGCTCCCCCTAGAGCGTTGTCGTACCCTCACCTGGACCCTAAACCGTCCCCGTCCCCTAACCCTAACCCTAGCCCGAACCCTAACCCTAACCCTTCCCCGAAGCCTGACCCTCAGCCGTCCCCTAATCCTAACCCGTACGCTGACACTAACCCGCGCCCTCACACGTACGCTCCCCCTAGAGCGTTGTCGTACCCTCACCTGGACCCTAAACCGTCCCCGTCCCCTAACCTTAACCCTAGCCCGAAGCCTAACCCTAACCCTTCCCCGAAGCCTGACCCTCAGCCGTCCCCTAATCCTAACCCGTACGCTGACACTAACCCTCGCCCTCACACGTACGCTCCCGCTAAAGCGTTGTCGTACCCTCACCTGGACCCTAAACCGTCCCCGTCCCCTAACCCTAACCCTAGCCCGAACCCTAACCCTAACCCGTCCCCGAAGCCTGACCCTCAGCCGTCGCCTAATCCTAACCCGTACGCTGACACTAACTCGCGCCCTCACACGTACGCTCCCCCTAGAGCGTTGTCATACCCTCACCTGGACCCTAAACCGTCCCCGTCCCCTAACCCTAACCCTAGCCCGAAGCCTAACCCTAACCCTTCCCCGAAGCCTGACCCTCAGCCGTCCCCTAATCCTAACCCGTACGCTGACACTAACCCGCGCCCTCACACGTACGCTCCCCCTAGAGCGTTGTCGTACCCTCACCTGGACCCTAAACCGTCCCCGTCCCCTAACCCTAACCCTAGCCCGAACCCTAACCCTAACCCTTCCCCGAAGCCTGACCCTCAGCCGTCCCCTAATCCTAACCCGTACGCTGACACTAACCCGCGCCCTCACACGTACGCTCCCCCTAGAGCGTTGTCGTACCCTCACCTAGACCCTAAACCGTCCCCGTCCCCTAACCCTAACCCTAGCCCGAAGCCTAACCCTAACCCTTCCCCGAAGCCTGACCCTCAGCCGTCCCCTAATCCTAACCCGTACGCTGACACTAACCCGCGCCCTCACACGTACGCTCCCCCTAGAGCGTTGTCGTACCCTCACCTGGACCCTAAATCGTCCCCGTCCCCTAACCCTAACCCTAGCCCGAACCCTAACCCTAACCCTTCCCCGAAGCCTGACCCTCAGCCGTCCCCGAATCCTAACCCGTACGCTGACACTAACCCGCGCCCTCACACGTACGCTCCCCCTAGAGCGTTGTCGTACCCTCACCTGGACCCTAAACCGTCCCCGTCCCCTAACCCTAACCCTAGCCCGAAGCCTAACCCTAACCCTTCCCCGAAGCCTGACCCACAGCCGTCCCCTAATCCTAACCCGTACGCTGACACTAACCCGCCCCCTCACACGTACGCTCCCCCTAGAGCGTTGTCGTACCCTCACCTGGACCCTAAACCGTCCCCGTCCTCTAACCCTAACCCTAGCCCGAAGCCTAACCCTAACCCTTCCCCGAAGCCTGACCCTCAGCCGTCCCCTAATCCTAACCCGTACGCTGACACTAACCCGCGCCCTCACACGTACGCTCCCCCTAGAGCGTTGTCGTACCCTCACCTGGACCCTAAACCGTCCCCGTCCCCTAACCCTAACCCTAGCCCGAAGCCTAACCCTAACCCTTCCCCGAAGCCTGACCCTCAGCCGTCCCCTAATCCTAACCCGTACGCTGACACTAACCCGCGCCCTCACACGTACGCTCCCCCTAGAGCGTTGTCGTACCCTCACCTGGACCCTAAACCGTCCCCGTCCCCTAACCCTAACCCTAGCCCGAAGCCTAACCCTAACCCTTCCCCGAAGCCTGACCCTCAGCCGTCCCCTAATCCTAACCCGTACGCTGACACTAACCCGCGCCCTCACACGTACGCTCCCCCTAGAGCGTTGTCGTACCCTCACCTGGACCCTAAACCGTCCCCGTCCCCTAACCCTAACTCTAGCCCGAAGCCTAACCCTAACCCTTCCCCGAAGCCTGACCCTCAGCCGTCCCCTAATCCTAACCCGTACGCTGACACTAACCCGCGCCCTCACACGTACGCTCCCCCTAGAGCGTTGTCGTACCCTCACCTGGACCCTAAACCGTCCCCGTCCCCTAACCCTAACCCTAGCCCGAACCCTAACCCTAACCCTTCCCCGAAGCCTGACCCTCAGCCGTCCCCTAATCCTTACCCGTACGCTGACACTAACCCGCGCCCTCACACGTACGCTCCTCCTAGAGCGTTGTCGTACACTCACCTGGACCCTAAACCATCCCCGTCCCCTAACCCTAACCCTAGCCCGAAGCCTAACCCTAACCCTTCCCCGAAGCCTGACCCTCAGCCGTCCCCTAATCCTAACCCGTACGCTGACACTAACCCGCGGCCTCACACGTACGCTCCCCCTAGAGCGTTGTCGTACCCTCACCTGGACCCTAAACCGTCCCCGTCCCCTAACCCTAACCCTAGCCCGAACCCTAACCCTAACCCTTCCCCGAAGCCTGACCCTCAGCCGTCCCCTAATCCTAACCCGTACGCTGACACTAACCCGCGCCCTCACACGTACGCTCCCACTAGAGCGTTGTCGTACCCTCACCTGGACCCTAAACCGTCCCCGTCCCCTAACGCTAACCCTAGCCCGAACCCTAACCCTAACCCTTCCCCGAAGCCTGACCCTCAGCCGTCCCATAATCCTAACCCGTACGCTGACACTAACCCGCGCCCTCACACGTACGCTCCCCCTAGAGCGTTGTCGTACCCTCACCTGGACCCTAAACCGTCCCCGTCCCCTAACCCTAACCCTAGCGCGAACCCTAACCCTAACCCTTCCCCGAAGCCTGACCCTCAGCCGTCCCCTAATCCTAACCCGTACGCTGACACTAACCCGCGCCCTCACACGTACGCTCCCCCTAGAGAGTTGTCGTACCCTCACCTGTACCCTAAACCGTCCCCGTCCCCTAACCCTAACCCTAGCCCGAAGCCTAACCCTAACCCTTCCCCGAAGCCTGACACTCAGCCGTCCCCTAATCCTAACCCGTACGCTGACACTAACCTGCGCCCTCACACGTACGCTCCCCCTAGAGCGTTGTCGTACCCTCACCTGGACCCTAAACCGTCCCCGTCCCCTAACCCTAACCCTAGCCCGAACCCTAACCCTAACCCTTCCCCGAAGCCTGACCCTCAGCCGTCCCCTAATCCTAACCCGTACGCTGACACTAACCCGCGCCCTCACACGTACGCTCCCCCTAGAGCGTTGTCGTACCCTCACCTGGACCCTAACCGTCCCCGTCCCCTAACCCTAACCCTAGCCCGAACCCTAACCCTAACCCTTCCCCGAAGCCTGACCCTCAGCCGTCCCCTAATCCTAAACCGTACGCTGACACTAACCCGCGCCCTCACACGTACGCTCCACCTAGAGCGTTGTCGTACCCTCACCTGGACCCTAAACCGTCCCCGTCCCCTAACCCTAACCCTAGCCCGAACCCTAACCCTAACCCTTCCCCGAAGCCTGACCCTCAGCCGTCCCCTAATCCTAACCCGTACGCTGACACTAACCCGCGCCCTCACACGTACGCTCCCCCTAGAGCGTTGTCGTACCCTCACCTGGACCCTAAACCGTCCCCGTCCCCTAACCCTAACCCTAGCCCGAACCCTAACCCTAAAACTTCCCCGAAGCCTGACCCTCAGCCGTCCCCTAATCCTAAACCGTACGCTGACACTAACCCGCGCCCTCACACGTACGCTCCCCCTAGAGCGTTGTCGTACCCTCACCTGGACCCTAAGCCGTCCCCGTCCCCTAAGCCTAACCCTAGCCCGAACCCTAACCCTAACCCTTCCCCGAAGCCTGACCCTCAGCCGTCCCCTAATCCTAACCCGTACGCTGACACTAACCCGCGCCCTCACACGTACGCTCCCTCTAGAGCGTTGTCGTACCCTCACCTGGACCCTAAACCGTCCCCGTCCCCTAACCCTAACCCTAGCCCGAACCCTAACCCTAAAACTTCCCCGAAGCCTGACCCTCAGCCGTCCCCTAATCCTAAACCGTACGCTGACACTAACCCGCGCCCTCACACGTATGCTCCCCCTAGAGCGTTGTCGTACCCTCACCTGGACCCTAAACCGTCCCCGTCCCCTAACCCTAACCCTAGCCCGAACCCTAACCCTAACCCTTCCCCGAAGCCTGACCCTCAGCCGTCCCCTAATCCTAACCCGTACGCTGACACTAACCCGCGCCCTCACACGTACGCTCCCCCTACAGCGTTGTCGTACCCTCACCTGGACCCTAAACCGTCCCCGTCCCCTAACCCTAACCCTAGCCCGAAGCCTAACCCTAACCCTTCCCCGAAGCCTGACCCTCAGCCTTCCCCTAATCCTAACCCATACGCTGACACTAACCCGCGCCCTCACACGTACGCTCCCCCTAGAGCGTTGTCGTACCCTCACCTGGACCCTAAACCGTCCCCGTCCCCTAACCCTAACCCTAACCCTTCCCCGAAGCCTGACCCACAGCCGTCCCCTAATCCTAACCCGTACGCTGACACTAACCCGCGCCCTCACACGTACGCTCCCCCTAGAGCGTTGTCGTACCCTCACCTGGACCCTAAACCGTCCCCGTCCCCTAACCCTAACCCTAGCCCGAACCCTAACCCTAACCCTTCCCCGAAGCCTGACCCTCAGCCGTCCCCTAATCCTAACCCGTACGCTGACACTAACCCGCGCCCTCACACGTACGCTCCCCCTAGAGCGTTGTCGTACCCTCACCTGGACCCTAAACCGTTCCCGTCCCCTAACCCTAACCCTAGCCTGAACCCTAACCCTAAACCTAACCCTAACCCTAACCCTAGCCCGAACCCTAACCCTAACCTTTCCCCGAAGCCTGACCCTCACCCGTCCCCTAATCCTAACCCGTATGCTGACACTAACCCGCGTCCTCACACGTACGCTCCCCCTAGAGCGTTGTCGTACCCTCACCTGGACCCTAAACCGTCCCCGTCCCCTAACCCTAACCCTAGCCCGAACCCTAACCCTAACACTTCCCCGAAGCCTGACCCTCACCCGTC
>NW_027207501.1:270000-285000 GCF_963455315.2 Globicephala melas | reverse complement strand
CGTACGGTCCCCCTAGAGCGTTGTCGTACCATCACCTGGACCCTAAACCGTCCCCGTCCCCTAACCCTAACCCTAGCCCGAACCCTAACCCTAACCCTTCCCCGAAGCCTGAACCTCAGCCGTCCCCGAATCCTAACCCGTACGCTGACACTAACCCGCGCCCTCACACGTACGCTCCCCCTAGAGCGTTGTCGTACCCTCACCTGGACCCTAAACCGTCCCCGTCCCCTAACCCTAACCCTAGCCCGAAGCCTAACCCTAACCCTTCCCCGAAGCCTGACCCTCAGCCGTCCCCTAATCCTAACCCGTACGCTGACACTAACCCGCGCCCTCACATGTACGCTCCCCCTAGAGCGTTGTCGTACCCTCACCTGGACCCTAAACCGTCCCCGTCCCCTAACCCTAACCCTAGCCCGAAGCCTAACCCTAACCCTTCCCCGAAGCCTGACCCTCAGCCGTCCCCTAATCCTAACCCGTACGCTGACACTAACCCGCGCCCTTACACGTACGCTCCCCCTAGAGCGTTGTCGTACCCTCACCTGGACCCTAAACCGTCCCCGTCCCCTAACCCTAACCCTAGCCCGAACCTTAACCCTAACCCTTCCCCGAAGCCTGACCCTCAGCCGTCCCCTAATCCTAACCCGTACGCTGACACTAACCCGCGACCTCACACGTACGCTCCCCCTAGAGCGTTGTCGTACCCTCACCTGGACCCTAAACCGTCCCCGTCGCCTAACCCTAACCCTAGCCCGAACCCTAACCCTAACCCTTCCCCGAAGCCTGACCCTCAGCCGTCCCCTAATCCTAACCCGTACGCTGACACTAACCCGCGCCCTCACATGTACGCTCCCCCTAGAGCGTTGTCGTACCCTCACCTGGACCCTAAACCGTCCCCGTCCCCTAACCGTAACCCTAGCCCGAACCCTAACCCTAACCCTTCCCCGAAGCCTGACCCTCAGCCGTCCCCTAATCCTAACCCGTACGCTGACACTAACCCGCGCCCTCACACGTACGCTCCCCCTAGAGCGTTGTCGTACACTCACCTGGACCCTAAACCGTCCCCGTCCCCTAACCCTAACCCTAGCCCGAAGCCTAACCCTAACCCTTCCCCGAAGCCTGACCCTCAGCCGTCCCCTAATCCTAACCCGTATGCTGACACTAACCCGCGCCCTCACACGTACGCTCCCCCTAGAGCGTTGTCGTACCCTCACCTGGACCCTAAACCGTCCCCGTCCCCTAACCCTAACACTAGCCCGAACCCTAACCCTAACCCTTCCCCGAAGCCTGACCCTCAGCCGTCCCCTAATCCTAACCCGTACGCTGACACTAACCCGCGCCCTCACACGTACGCTCCCCCTAGAGCGTTGTCGTACCCTCACCTGGACCCTAAACCGTCCCCGTCCCCTAACCCTAACCCTAGCCCGAAGCCTAACCCTAACCCTTCCCCGAAGCCTGACCCTCAGCCGTCCCCTAATCCTAACCCGTACGCTGACACTAACCCGCGCCCTCACACGTACGCTCCCCCTAGAGCGTTGTCGTACCCTCACCTGGACCCTAAACCGTCCCCGTCCCCTAACCCTAACCCTAGCCCGAACCCTAACCCTAACCCTTCCCCGAAGCCTGACCCTCAGCTGTCCCCTAATCCTAACCCGTACGCTGACACTAACCCGCGGCCTCACACGTACGCTCCCCCTAGAGCGTTGTCGTACCCTCACCTGGACCCTAAACCGTCCCCGTCCCCTAACCCTAACCCTAGCCCGAAGCCTAACCCTAACCCTTCCCCGAAGCCTGACCCTCAGCCGTCCCCTAATCCTAACCCGTACGCTGACACTAACCCGCGCCCTCACACGTACGCTCCCGCTAAAGCGTTGTCGTACCCTCACCTGGACCCTAAACCGTCCCCGTCCCCTAACCCTAACCCTAGCCCGAACCCTAACCCTAACCCTTCCCCGAAGCCTGACCCTCAGCCGTCCCCTAATCCTAAGCCGTACGCTGACACTAACTCACGCCCTCACACGTACGCTCCCCCTAGAGCGTTGTCATACCCTCACCTGGACCCTAAACCGTCCCCGTCCCCTAACCCTAACCCTAGCCCGAACCCTAACCCTAACCCTTCCCCGAAGCCTGACCCTCAGCCGTCCCCTAATCCTAACCCGTACGCTGACACTAACCCGC
Organism: Globicephala melas; assembly: GCF_963455315.2. Classification (NCBI taxonomy): domain Eukaryota; kingdom Metazoa; phylum Chordata; class Mammalia; order Artiodactyla; family Delphinidae; genus Globicephala; species Globicephala melas. The sequence goes on along the minus strand of NW_027207501.1, from coordinate 282,825 downwards.
TCCCTCACACGTACGCTCCCCCTAGAGCGTTGTCGTACCCTCACCTGGACCCTAAACCGTCCCCGTCCCCTAACCCTAACCCTAGCCCGAACCCTAACCCTAACCCTTCCCCGAAGCCTGACCCTCAGCCGTCCCCTAATCCTAACCCGTACGCTGACACTAACCCACGCCCTCACACGTACGCTCCCCCTAGAGCGTTGTCGTACCCTCACCTGGACCCTAAACCGTCCCCGTCCCCTAACCCTAACCCTAGCCCGAACCCTAACCCTAACCCTTCCCCGAAGCCTGACCCTCAGCCGTCCCCTAATCCTAATCCGTACGCTGACACTAACCCGCGCCCTCACACGTACGCTCACCCTAGAGCGTTGTCGTACTCTCACCTGGACCCTAAACCGTCCCCGTCCCCTAACCCTAACCCTAGCCCGAACCCTAACCCTAAACCTTCCCCGAAGCCTGACCCTCAGCCGTCCCCTAATCCTAACCCGTACGCTGACACTAACCCGCGCCCTCACACGTACGCTCCCCCTAGAGCGTTGTCGTACCCTCACCTGGACCCTAAACCGTCCCCGTCCCCTAACCCTAACCCTAGCCCGAAGCCTAACCCTAACCCTTCCCCGAAGCCTGACCCTCAGCCGTCCCCTAATCCTAACCCGTACGCTGACACTAACCCGCGCCCTCACACGTACGCTCCCCCTAGAGCGTTGTCGTACCCTCACCTGGACCCTAAACCGTCCCCGTCCCCTAACCCTAACCCTAGCCCGAACCCTAACCCTAACCCTTCCCCGAAGCCTGACCCTCAGCCGTCCCCTAATCCTAACCCGTACGCTGACACTAACCCACGCCCTCACACGTACGCTCCCCCTAGAGCGTTGTCGTACCCTCACCTGGACCCTAAACCGTCCCCGTCCCCTAACCCTAACCCTAGCCCGAACCCTAACCCTAACCCTTCCCCGAAGCCTGACCCTCAGCCGTCCCCTAATCCTAATCCGTACGCTGACACTAACCCGCGCCCTCACACGTACGCTCACCCTAGAGCGTTGTCGTACCCTCACCTGGACCCTAAACCGTCCCCGTCCCCTAACCCTAACCCTAGCCCGAACCCTAACCCTAACCCTTCCCCGAAGCCTGACCCTCAGCCGTCCCCTAATCCTAACCCGTACGCTGACACTAACCCGCGCCCTCACACGTACGCTCCCCCTAGAGCGTTGTCGTACCCTCACCTGGACCCTAAACCGTCCCCGTCCCCGTCCCCTAACCCTAGCCCGAAGCCTAACCCTAACCCTTCCCCGAAGCCTGACCCTCAGCCGTCCCCTAATCCTAACCCGTACGCTGACACTAACCCGCGCCCTCACACGTACGCTCCCCCTAGAGCGTTGTCGTACCCTCACCTGGACCCTAAACCGTCCCCGTCCCCTAACCCTAACCCTAGCCCGAACCCTAACCCTAACCCTTCCCCGAAGCCTGACCCTCAGCCGTCCCCTAATCCTAACCCGTACGCTGACACTAACCCGCGCCCTCACACGTACGCTCCCCCTAGAGCGTTGTCGTACCCTCACCTGGACCCTAAACCGTCCCCGTCCCCTAACCCTAACCCTAGCCCGAACCCTAACCCTAACCCTTCCCCGAAGCCTGACCCTCAGCCGTCCCCTAATCCTAACCCGTACGCTGACACTAACCCGCGCCCTCACACGTACGCTCCCCCTAGAGCGTTGTCGTACACTCACCTGGACCCTAAACCGTCCCCGTCCCCTAACCCTAACCCTAGCCCGAAGCCTAACCCTAACCCTTCCCCGAAGCCTGACCCTCAGCCGTCCCCTAATCCTAACCCGTATGCTGACACTAACCCGCGCCCTCACACGTACGCTCCCCCTAGAGCGTTGTCGTACCCTCACCTGGACCCTAAACCGTCCCCGTCCCCTAACCCTAACCCTAGCCCGAACCCTAACCCTAACCCTTCCCCGAAGCCTGACCCTCAGCCGTCCCCTAATCCTAACCCGTACGCTGACACTAACCCGCGCCCTCACACGTACGCTCCCCCTAGAGCGTTGTCGTACCCTCACCTGGACCCTAAACCGTCCCCGTCCCCTAACCCTAACCCTAGCCCGAAGCCTAACCCTAACACTTCCCCGAAGCCTGACTCTCAGCCGTCCCCTAATCCTAACCCGTACGCTGACACTAACCCGCGCCCTCACACGTACGCTCCCCCTAGAGCGTTGTCGTACCCTCACCTGGACCCTAAACCGTCCCCGTCCCCTAACCCTAACCCTAGCCCGAACCCTAACCCTAACCCTTCCCCGAAGCCTGACCCTCAGCTGTCCCCTAATCCTAACCCGTACGCTGACACTAACCCGCGGCCTCACATGTACGCTCCCCCTAGAGCGTTGTCGTACCCTCACCTGGACCCTAAACCGTCCCCGTCCCCTAACCCTAACCCTAGCCCGAAGCCTAACCCTAACCCTTCCCCGAAGCCTGACCCTCAGCCGTCCCCTAATCCTAACCCGTACGCTGACACTAACCCGCGCCCTCACACGTACGCTCCCGCTAAAGCGTTGTCGTACCCTCACCTGGACCCTAAACCGTCCCCGTCCCCTAACCCTAACCCTAGCCCGAACCCTAACCCTAACCCTTCCCCGAAGCCTGACCCTCAGCCGTCCCCTAATCCTAAGCCGTACGCTGACACTAACTCACGCCCTCACACGTACCCTCCCCCTAGAGCGTTGTCATACCCTCACCTGGACCCTAAACCGTCCCCGTCCCCTAACCCTAACCCTAGCCGGAACCCTAACCCTAACCCTTCCCCGAAGCCTGACCCTCAGCCGTCCCCTAATCCTAACCCGTACGCTGACACTAACCCGCTCCCTCACACGTACGCTCCCCCTAGAGCGTTGTCGTACCCTCACCTGGACCCTAAACCGTCCCCGTCCCCTAACCCTAACCCTAGCCCGAACCCTAACCCTAACCCTTCCCCGAAGCCTGACCCTCAGCCGTCCCCTAATCCTAACCCGTACGCTGACACTAACCCGCGCCCTCACACGTACGCTCCCCCTAGAGCGTTGTCGTACCCTCACCTGGACCCTAAACCGTCCCCGTCCCCTAACCCTAACCCTAGCCCGAAGCCTAACCCTAACCCTTCCCCGAAGCCTGACCCTCAGCCGTCCCCTAATCCTAACCCGTACGCTGACACTAACCCGCGCCCTCACACGTACGCTCCCCCTAGAGCGTTGTCGTACCCTCACCTGGACCCTAAACCGTCCCCGTCCCCTAACCCTAACCCTAGCCCGAACCCTAACCCTAACCCTTCCCCGAAGCCTGACCCTCAGCCGTCCCCTAATCCTAACCCGTACGCTGACACTAACCCGCGCCCTCACACGTACGCTCCCCCTAGAGCGTTGTCGTACCCTCACCTGGACCTTAAACCGTCCCCGTCCCCTAACCCTAACCCTAGCCCGAACCCTAAGCCTAACCCTTCCCCGAAGCCTGACCCACAGCCGTCCCCTAATCCTAACCCGTACGCTGACACTGACCCGCGCCCTCACACGTACGCTCCCCCTAGAGTGTTGTCGTACCCTCACCTGGACCCTAAACCGTCCCCGTCCCCTAACCCTAACCCTAGCCCGAAGCCTAACCCTAACCCTTCCCCGAAGCCTGACCCTCAGCCGTCCCCTAATCCTAACCCGTACGCTGACACTAACCCACGCCCTCACACGTACGCTCCCCCTAGAGCGTTGTCGTACCCTCACCTGGACCCTAAACCGTCCCCGTCCCCTAACCCTAACCCTAGCCCGAAGCCTAACCCTAACCCTTCCCCGAAGCCTGACCCTCAGCCGTCCCCTAATCCTAACCCGTACGCTGACACTAACCCGCGCCCTCACACGTACGCTCCCCCTAGAGCGTTGTCGTACCCTCACCTGGACCCTAAACCGTCCCCGTCCCCTAACCCTAACCCTAGCCCGAACCCTAACCCTAACCCTTCCCCGAAGCCTGACCCTCAGCCGTCCCCTAATCCTAACCCGTACGCTGACACTAACCCGCGCCCTCACACGTACGCTCCCCCTAGAGCGTTGTCGTACCCTCACCTGGACCCTAAACCGTCCCCGTCCCCTAACCCTAACCCTAGCCCGAAGCCTAACCCTAACCCTTCCCCGAAGCCTGACCCTCAGCCGTCCCCTAATCCTAACCCGTACGCTGACACTAACCCGCGCCCTCACACGTACGCTCCCCCTAGAGCGTTGTCGTACCCTCACCTGGACCCTAAACCGTCCCCGTCCCCTAACCCTAACCCTAGCCCGAACCCTAACCCTAACCCTTCCCCGAAGCCTGACCCTCAGCCGTCCCCTAATCCTAACCCGTACGCTGACACTAACCCGCGCCCTCACACGTACGCTCCCGCTAAAGCGTTGTCGTACCCTCACCTGGACCCTAAACCGTCCCCGTCCCCTAACCCTAACCCTAACCCGAACCCTAACCCTAACCCTTCCCCGAAGCCTGACTCTCAGCCGTCGCCTAATCCTAACCCGTACGCTGACACTAACTCACGCCCTCACACGTACGCTCCCCCTAGAGCGTTGTCATACCCTCACCTGGACCCTAAACCGTCCCCGTCCCCTAACCCTAACCCTAGCCCGAACCCTAACCCTAACACTTCCCCGAAGCCTGACCCTCAGCCGTCCCCTAATCCTAACCCGTACGCTGACACTAACCCGCGCCCTCACACGTACGCTCCCCCTAGAGCGTTGTCGTACCCTCACCTGGACCCTAAACCGTCCCCGTCCCCTAACCCTAACCCTAGCCCGAACCCTAACCCTAACCCTTCCCCGAAGCCTGACCCTCAGCCGTCCCCTAATCCTAACCCGTACGCTGACACTAACCCGCGCCCTCACACGTACGCTCCCCCTAGAGCGTTGTCGTACCCTCACCTGGACCCTAAACCGTCCCCGTCCCCTAACCCTAACCCTAGCCCGAAGCCTAACCCTAACCCTTCCCCGAAGCCTGACCCTCAGCCGTCCCCTAATCCTAACCCGTACGCTGACACTAACCCGCGCCCTCACACGTACGCTCCCCCTAGAGCGTTGTCGTACCCTCACCTGGACCCTAAACCGTCCCCGTCCCCTAACCCTAACCCTAGCCCGAACCCTAACCCTAACCCTTCCCCGAAGCCTGACCCTCAGCCGTCCCCTAATCCTAACCCGTACGCTGACACTAACCCGCGCCCTCACACGTACGCTCCCCCTAGAGCGTTGTCGTACCCTCACCTGGACCTTAAACCGTCCCCGTCCCCTAACCCTAACCCTAGCCCGAACCCTAAGCCTAACCCTTCCCCGAAGCCTGACCCACAGCCGTCCCCTAATCCTAACCCGTACGCTGACACTGACCCGCGCCCTCACACGTACGCTCCCCCTAGAGTGTTGTCGTACCCTCACCTGGACCCTAAACCGTCCCCGTCCCCTAACCCTAACCCTAGCCCGAAGCCTAACCCTAACCCTTCCCCGAAGCCTGACCCTCAGCCGTCCCCTAATCCTAACCCGTACGCTGACACTAACCCACGCCCTCACACGTACGCTCCCCCTAGAGCGTTGTCGTACCCTCACCTGGACCCTAAACCGTCCCCGTCCCCTAACCCTAACCCTAGCCCGAAGCCTAACCCTAACCCTTCCCCGAAGCCTGACCCTCAGCCGTCCCCTAATCCTAACCCGTACGCTGACACTAACCCGCGCCCTCACACGTACGCTCCCCCTAGAGCGTTGTCGTACCCTCACCTGGACCCTAAACCGTCCCCGTCCCCTAACCCTTACCCTAGCCCGAACCCTAACCCTAACCCTTCCCCGAAGCCTGACCCTCAGCCGTCCCCTAATCGTAACCCGTACGCTGACACTAACCCGCGCCCTCACACGTACGCTCCCCCTAGAGCGTTGTCGTACCCTCACCTGGACCCTAAACCGTCCCCGTCCCCTAACCCTAACCCTAGCCCGAAGCCTAACCCTAACCCTTCCCCGAAGCCTGACCCTCAGCCGTCCCCTAATCCTAACCCGTACGCTGACACTAACCCGCGCCCTCACACGTACGCTCCCCCTAGAGCGTTGTCGTACCCTCACCTGGACCCTAAACCGTCCCCGTCCCCTAACCCTAACCCTAGCCCGAACCCTAACCCTAACCCTTCCCCGAAGCCTGACCCTCAGCCGTCCCCTAATCCTAACCCGTACGCTGACACTAACCCGCGCCCTCACACGTACGCTCCCCCTAGAGCGTTGTCGTACCCTCACCTGGACCCTAAACCGTCCCCGTCCCCTAACCCTAACCCTAGCCCGAAGCCTAACCCTAACCCTTCCCCGAAGCCTGACCCTCAGCCGTCCCCTAATCCTAACCCGTACGCTGACACTAACCCGCGCCCTCACACGTACGCTCCCGCTAAAGCGTTGTCGTACCCTCACCTGGACCCTAAACCGTCCCCGTCCCCTAACCCTAACCCTAGCCCGAACCCTAACCCTAACCCTTCCCCGAAGCCTGACTCTCAGCCGTCGCCTAATCCTAACCCGTACGCTGACACTAACTCACGCCCTCACACGTACGCTCCCCCTAGAGCGTTGTCATACCCTCACCTGGACCCTAAACCGTCCCCGTCCCCTAACCCTAACCCTAGCCCGAACCCTAACCCTAACACTTCCCCGAAGCCTGACCCTCAGCCGTCCCCTAATCCTAACCCGTACGCTGACACTAACCCGCGCCCTCACACGTACGCTCCCCCTAGAGCGTTGTCGTACCCTCACCTGGACCCTAAACCGTCCCCGTCCCCTAACCCTAACCCTAGCCCGAACCCTAACCCTAACCCTTCCCCGAAGCCTGACCCTCAGCCGTCCCCTAATCCTAACCCGTACGCTGACACTAACCCGCGCCCTCACACGTACGCTCCCCCTAGAGCGTTGTCGTACCCTCACCTGGACCCTAAACCGTCCCCGTCCCCTAACCCTAACCCTAGCCCGAAGCCTAACCCTAACCCTTCCCCGAAGCCTGACCCTCAGCCGTCCCCTAATCCTAACCCGTACGCTGACACTAACCCGCGCCCTCACACGTACGCTCCCCCTAGAGCGTTGTCGTACCCTCACCTGGACCCTAAACCGTCCCCGTCCCCTAACCCTAACCCTAGCCCGAACCCTAACCCTAACCCTTCCCCGAAGCCTGACCCTCAGCCGTTCCCGAATCCTAACCCGTACGCTGACACTAACCCGCGCCCTCACACGTACGCTCCCCCTAGAGCGTTGTCGTACCCTCACCTGGACCCTAAACCGTCCCCGTCCCCTAACCCTAACCCTAGCCCGAACCCTAACCCTAACCCTTCCCCGAAGCCTGACCCACAGCCGTCCCCTAATCCTAACCCGTACGCTGACACTAACCCGCGCCCTCACACGTACGCTCCCCCTAGAGCGTTGTCGTACCCTCACCTGGACCCTAAACCGTCCCCGTCCCCTAACCCTAACCCTAGCCCGAAGCCTAACCCTAACCCTTCCCCGAAGCCTGACCCTCAGCCGTCCCCTAATCCTAACCCGTACGCTGACACTAACCCGCGCCCTCACACGTACGCTCCCCCTAGAGCGTTGTCGTACCCTCACCTGGACCCTAAACCGTCCCCGTCCCCTAACCCTAACCCTAGCCCGAAGCCTAACCCTAACCCTTCCCCGAAGCCTGACCCTCAGCCGTCCCCTAATCCTAACCCGTACGCTGACACTAACCCGCGCCCTCACACGTACGCTCCCCCTAGAGCGTTGTCGTACCCTCACCTGGACCCTAAACCGTCCCCGTCCCCTAACGCTAACCCTAGCCCGAACCCTAACCCTAACCCTTCCCCGAAGCCTGACCCTCAGCCGTCCCATAATCCTAACCCGTACGCTGACACTAACCCGCGCCCTCACACGTACGCTCCCCCTAGAGCGTTGTCGTACCCTCACCTGGACCCTAAACCGTCCCCGTCCCCTAACCCTAACCCTAGCGCGAACCCTAACCCTAACCCTTCCCCGAAGCCTGACCCTCAGCCGTCCCCTAATCCTAACCCGTACGCTGACACTAACCTGCGCCCTCACACGTACGCTCCCCCTAGAGAGTTGTCGTACCCTCACCTGGACCCTAAACCGTCCCCGTCCCCTAACCCTAACCCTAGCCCGAAGCCTAACCCTAACCCTTCCCCGAAGCCTGACCCTCAGCCGTCCCCTAATCCTAACCCGTACGCTGACACTAACCCGCGCCCTCACACGTACGCTCCCCCTAGAGCGTTGTCGTACCCTCACCTGGACCCTAAACCGTCCCCGTACCCTAACCCTAACCCTAGCCCGAACCCTAACCCTAACCCTTCCCCGAAGCGTGACCCTCAGCCGTCCCCGAATCCTAACCCGTACGCTGACACTAACCCGCGCCCTCACACGTACGCTCCCCCTAGAGCGTTGTCGTACCCTCACCTGGACCCTAAACCGTCCCCGTCCCCTAACCCTAACCCTAGCCCGAACCCTAACCCTAACCCTTCCCCGAAGCCTGACCCTCAGCCGTCCCCTAATCCTAACCCGTACGCTGACACTAACCCGCGCCCTCACACGTACGCTCCCCCTAGAGCGTTGTCGTACCCTCACCTGGACCCTAAACCGTCCCCGTCCCCTAACCCTAACCCTAGCCCGAAGCCTAACCCTAACCCTTCCCCGAAGCCTGACCCTCAGCCGTCCCCTAATCCTAACCCGTACGCTGACACTAACCCGCGCCCTCACACGTACGCTCCCCCTAGAGCGTTGTCGTACCCTCACCTGGACCCTAAACCGTCCCCGTCCCCTAACCCTAACCCTAGCCCGAACCCTAACCCTAACCCTTCCCCGAAGCCTGACCCTCAGCCGTCCCCTAATCCTAACCCGTACGCTGACACTAACCCGCGCCCTCACACGTACGCTCCCCCTAGAGCGTTGTCGTACCCTCACCTGGACCTTAAACCGTCCCCGTCCCCTAACCCTAACCCTAGCCCGAACCCTAAGCCTAACCCTTCCCCGAAGCCTGACCCACAGCCGTCCCCTAATCCTAACCCGTACGCTGACACTGACCCGCGCCCTCACACGTACGCTCCCCCTAGAGTGTTGTCGTACCCTCACCTGGACCCTAAACCGTCCCCGTCCCCTAACCCTAACCCTAGCCCGAAGCCTAACCCTAACCCTTCCCCGAAGCCTGACCCTCAGCCGTCCCCTAATCCTAACCCGTACGCTGACACTAACCCACGCCCTCACACGTACGCTCCCCCTAGAGCGTTGTCGTACCCTCACCTGGACCCTAAACCGTCCCCGTCCCCTAACCCTAACCCTAGCCCGAAGCCTAACCCTAACCCTTCCCCGAAGCCTGACCCTCAGCCGTCCCCTAATCCTAACCCGTACGCTGACACTAACCCGCGCCCTCACACGTACGCTCCCCCTAGAGCGTTGTCGTACCCTCACCTGGACCCTAAACCGTCCCCGTCCCCTAACCCTTACCCTAGCCCGAACCCTAACCCTAACCCTTCCCCGAAGCCTGACCCTCAGCCGTCCCCTAATCGTAACCCGTACGCTGACACTAACCCGCGCCCTCACACGTACGCTCCCCCTAGAGCGTTGTCGTACCCTCACCTGGACCCTAAACCGTCCCCGTCCCCTAACCCTAACCCTAGCCCGAAGCCTAACCCTAACCCTTCCCCGAAGCCTGACCCTCAGCCGTCCCCTAATCCTAACCCGTACGCTGACACTAACCCGCGCCCTCACACGTACGCTCCCCCTAGAGCGTTGTCGTACCCTCACCTGGACCCTAAACCGTCCCCGTCCCCTAACCCTAACCCTAGCCCGAACCCTAACCCTAACCCTTCCCCGAAGCCTGACCCTCAGCCGTCCCCTAATCCTAACCCGTACGCTGACACTAACCCGCGCCCTCACACGTACGCTCCCCCTAGAGCGTTGTCGTACCCTCACCTGGACCCTAAACCGTCCCCGTCCCCTAACCCTAACCCTAGCCCGAAGCCTAACCCTAACCCTTCCCCGAAGCCTGACCCTCAGCCGTCCCCTAATCCTAACCCGTACGCTGACACTAACCCGCGCCCTCACACGTACGCTCCCGCTAAAGCGTTGTCGTACCCTCACCTGGACCCTAAACCGTCCCCGTCCCCTAACCCTAACCCTAGCCCGAACCCTAACCCTAACCCTTCCCCGAAGCCTGACTCTCAGCCGTCGCCTAATCCTAACCCGTACGCTGACACTAACTCACGCCCTCACACGTACGCTCCCCCTAGAGCGTTGTCATACCCTCACCTGGACCCTAAACCGTCCCCGTCCCCTAACCCTAACCCTAGCCCGAACCCTAACCCTAACACTTCCCCGAAGCCTGACCCTCAGCCGTCCCCTAATCCTAACCCGTACGCTGACACTAACCCGCGCCCTCACACGTACGCTCCCCCTAGAGCGTTGTCGTACCCTCACCTGGACCCTAAACCGTCCCCGTCCCCTAACCCTAACCCTAGCCCGAACCCTAACCCTAACCCTTCCCCGAAGCCTGACCCTCAGCCGTTCCCGAATCCTAACCCGTACGCTGACACTAACCCGCGCCCTCACACGTACGCTCCCCCTAGAGCGTTGTCGTACCCTCACCTGGACCCTAAACCGTCCCCGTCCCCTAACCCTAACCCTAGCCCGAACCCTAACCCTAACCCTTCCCCGAAGCCTGACCCACAGCCGTCCCCTAATCCTAACCCGTACGCTGACACTAACCCGCGCCCTCACACGTACGCTCCCCCTAGAGCGTTGTCGTACCCTCACCTGGACCCTAAACCGTCCCCGTCCCCTAACCCTAACCCTAGCCCGAAGCCTAACCCTAACCCTTCCCCGAAGCCTGACCCTCAGCCGTCCCCTAATCCTAACCCGTACGCTGACACTAACCCGCGCCCTCACACGTACGCTCCCCCTAGAGCGTTGTCGTACCCTCACCTGGACCCTAAACCGTCCCCGTCCCCTAACCCTAACCCTAGCCCGAAGCCTAACCCTAACCCTTCCCCGAAGCCTGACCCTCAGCCGTCCCCTAATCCTAACCCGTACGCTGACACTAACCCGCGCCCTCACACGTACGCTCCCCCTAGAGCGTTGTCGTACCCTCACCTGGACCCTAAACCGTCCCCGTCCCCTAACGCTAACCCTAGCCCGAACCCTAACCCTAACCCTTCCCCGAAGCCTGACCCTCAGCCGTCCCATAATCCTAACCCGTACGCTGACACTAACCCGCGCCCTCACACGTACGCTCCCCCTAGAGCGTTGTCGTACCCTCACCTGGACCCTAAACCGTCCCCGTCCCCTAACCCTAACCCTAGCGCGAACCCTAACCCTAACCCTTCCCCGAAGCCTGACCCTCAGCCGTCCCCTAATCCTAACCCGTACGCTGACACTAACCTGCGCCCTCACACGTACGCTCCCCCTAGAGAGTTGTCGTACCCTCACCTGGACCCTAAACCGTCCCCGTCCCCTAACCCTAACCCTAGCCCGAAGCCTAACCCTAACCCTTCCCCGAAGCCTGACCCTCAGCCGTCCCCTAATCCTAACCCGTACGCTGACACTAACCCGCGCCCTCACACGTACGCTCCCCCTAGAGCGTTGTCGTACCCTCACCTGGACCCTAAACCGTCCCCGTACCCTAACCCTAACCCTAGCCCGAACCCTAACCCTAACCCTTCCCCGAAGCGTGACCCTCAGCCGTCCCCGAATCCTAACCCGTACGCTGACACTAACCCGCGCCCTCACACGTACGCTCCCCCTAGAGCGTTGTCGTACCCTCACCTGGACCCTAAACCGTCCCCGTCCCCTAACCCTAACCCTAGCCCGAACCCTAACCCTAACCCTTCCCCGAAGCCTGACCCACAGCCGTCCCCTAATCCTAACCCGTACGCTGACACTAACCCGCGCCCTCATATGTACGCTCCCCCTAGAGCGTTGTCGTACCCTCACCTGGACCCTAAACCGTCCCCGTCCCCTAACCCTAACCCTAGCCCGAAGCCTAACCCTAACCCTTCCCCGAAGCCTGACCCTCAGCCGTCCCCTAATCCTAACCCGTACGCTGACACTAACCCGCGCCCTCACACGTACGCTCCCCCTAGAGCGTTGTCGTACCCTCACCTGGACCCTAAACCGTCCCCGTCCCCTAACCCTAACCCTAGCCCGAAGCCTAACCCTAACCCTTCCCCAAAGCCTGACCCTCAGCCGTCCCCTAATCCTAACCCGTACGCTGACACTAACCCGCGCCCTCACACGTACGCTCCCCCTAGAGCGTTGTCGTACCCTCACCTGGACCCTAAACCGTCCCCGTCCCCTAACCCTAACCCTAGCCCGAAGCCTAACCCTAACCCTTCCCCGAAGCCTGACCCTCAGCCGTCCCCTAATCCTAACCCGTACGCTGACACTAACCCGCGCCCTCACACGTACGCTCCCCCTAGAGCGTTGTCGTACCCTCACCTGGACCCTAAACCGTCCCCGTCCCCTAACCCTAACCCTAGCCCGAAGCCTAACCCTAACACTTCCCCGAAGCCTGACCCTCAGCCGTCCCCTAATCCTAACCCGTACGCTGACACTAACCCGCGCCCTCACACGTACGCTCCCCCTAGAGCGTTGTCGTACACTCACCTGGACCCTAAACCGTCCCCGTCCCCTAACCCTAACCCTAGCCCGAACCCTAACCCTAACCCTTCCCCGAAGCCTGACCCTCAGCCGTCCCCTAATCCTTACCCGTACGCTGACACTAACCCGCGCCCTCACACGTACGCTCCTCCTAGAGCGTTGTCGTACCCTCACCTGGACCCTAAAC